>NW_023615648.1:0-28958 GCF_013339695.2 Rhipicephalus sanguineus
ATGAATGTTTATAGACGCTATAAAGCGGAGCAACACTGGAACCACAGACGTTTCATCTGATATGACGCCTGTATCGTGGGAGTACACATCGTAGGTGTATCATGTAGTGCTCATTGCTTTCTTGTAAGATTAGATAGCAAGCACCACAACCACAATTGACGTTGCACCGATATTACACCTGCGTAGGCTGTTTTTCCAAACCAGTTTGCATACTTGGCGTGGCTCAGTGTTACAATACCTGATTGCCACGCAGAATGCTTGTGTTCGATTCCTGCTGGGATCCTAATTTTCATTCTTTCCATTCGGCAAGTCAACGCTGCCGATGTTGGTTTTTCTTAACGCTCTTGCATTTAAATTACCAATGTCTCTTCTCGCAGTTCCTCGGTAGATATAAACTGTCAATCACCTGTGGCGCATACCCGTACACTGCGGCCCGTGGCAAACGGGTATGTGCCACACGTGTCTAGTGGAAGGGTTTCACGACGTACGTGACAGGATTTTCACATTATCATGTCATGACCCTATAATCATATTCGTCAAATCATCTTACCCTCTCATGCCAATTTTGGTCTACACTGGGTTAAGAAGGCGACCATGAGAGCACCCAGACGTAGGCGGCTAGATAGATAGATAGATTGATTGATAGATACGTAGATAGAAACGCTCAAAGTGCCAAAGGTTCGCTAAGAAATGCTTCGCATTTAATAATGTGCTATGAGTTTTACTTGCTTTGCTGGACCCAAGCTCGTACGATAAAGGATAGTTTTAGTGCAAACAATTTCTGGGCGTTGGATCCCCGCGTTCTTACGTTTCATTGTACTCGCCTGCTTTTAAATGCGAACATTTCATATGAACCAAAGGCGCTTTGGCAGTTTCTCTACGTATCTATCTAGCCGCCTACGTCTGGGCACTCTCGTGGTCGTTTCCTTAACTCGACACATAGGAAAATTTGTATGGGAGGGCATTAGTGTATGACAAAAACGTTGCACCGGTCATTTGTGGTAGGAACATTGACTTGGGGCGTGAGCATCGCCTTTCGCGTGTGTGGTGTTCGGTGTGCGGGGCCGAATTTGAAGCGCGCGGCATTTGCCGTGATGTTGGTCGTAGTGCAATGAGGAAGAAAGGCGGCAATGCGAGTGTTGGTGCGCGGGCCTAGATAGTCTACTTGAAAAAAAAAGCCACTTTTCCCTTTCCCTGATTTTTTTTTACCCAATGTTCCAATTAACTGTAACCGCCGGCTTCTTGGCCAATCCCCCGTTGTGGGTGTGAGCCAAATGCACGGAACAAGCAAGCAAGCAAGACGCGCTCGAGCGACGGGGACAGCTCGGCGAACATCACAGACGCATGGGGCGATCGAACACCGGGCCATGCCCCGACATCACGATCCTGCCATGCTGGTCCGGGCATAGCCCCGGCTTCCACGTTCACGAGGTAAGCTGGGAATCGCCCACCTGCTCCCAGCGGCTGTCTCTGGCGTCGTTCCTGGCGGCTGGCCAGGCGTTGATGCTGGCGCTGACCTGTCGCGGTACCTGGCGCTGTTTGAGACGTCCTTCTCGGGGCTGTTCGAGGCACCCTTCGAGGCGCTGTTCCAGGCGTCGTTCCAGGTGTTCTTCCAGGCGCGGGCGTTGCCATGCCCGGATGCTCCCTGGCAATTCTCAGCTGGGCTGGGCCGGGCCACGCCACGGCACTGAGCTGAAGGAGCCAACGCGCCCTGGTCCCTGGCGCTAACACGACACCACAACGTTCACCGTCGACTTGGTCCCTGAGCACAGGTGCGGCCCGTCTTCTATTCGGGTCGGAGCTTCTTTCTTCGACTAAACCATGGCTGACACACCGAGATGTACTGCAGTGGGGTGTGACTGCCAAAGACTTTGATGCTGGTCACAGCATAAGCACGCGATTGTAACATGTGTAGGTGTTTGTGTCGTTTAGCCCGATGTCAGTTGATATGTACATAACGGTGTTCCTCTTTGTCTCTGGGTGCTTCGTGTGCACGTCGATCGCGTCTCTCGAGGCCCACGCACCAACACACGCATTGCCGCGCTTCTTCCGCATCGCACAACGATCAACATCACGGCCAATGCCGCGCACTTCAAATTTGGCCCCGCACACCGAACACAAATGAACGGCAACTGTGTTGCTCACGCCCAAGTCAATGTTACTACCACACATTACATGAATAGCGTGTCACTTGTCCCGTACGTCATGAAACCCTTTTCTTCAGTCACGTATGGCATATACTCGTATACGACGACTCGTGGAATTCTGGTATGAGCTCTTAATAGGTCACTAATAAGTACTAATTTATTCTTTTTCCAGCACCACTGACGATCGTTTCATTCACATTACATTCAGGACCGGAATTTTGAAGTATATCCTGCAGGGGCGTAGCCACGTTAGGGCACACCGGGCCCGTGCCCCCCCCCCCCCCGAAATTTTTTTTTTGCCATAGCATACAGGGCAGAAAATGACACTCGACCACATCTGCCTGCTCGTCCCCACTACAGATCAAGGAGGTGCCCCCCCCCCCGAAAAAAATTTCTGCCTACGCCCCTGATATCCTGTAATGCACGCAGTCACCAGCGATAACGCTAGAATGCACGATGCCGCAAGTATAAGGGCCAACATTCAGCAGGACAGGACGTCGACAACCGAAAACAGAGCTCACCGCTATCATTGTGCTGCGAGTTGTACTTCCTGTTGCTGGCTACAGCGACCTTCCCTTTTCAGCGATTTAAAATGCGAATGCATTTCTTAGTCGCGCTATGTCAGGCGCCGTGCGGCGTCCGCGATCTCTCCGCTCCCGTCCCCCTCTCCTATAGCAACAGCTGCGAGCGCGCGCGCTCCTCCTCGCCCCTAGCAACTGGTGCAGGTGGTGCGTGCGGATCAGCGGAGAGTGAGTGGAGAGGAGGAGCGCGCTCGGGCGCGTGAGGGCGCTCGCATCGCGGGAGCTCGGCGGAGCTCCCGCGTGTGTGGGAGAGTGTGGGCGAGGGTAGGCGCGTGCTTCGGCGCTTCTCCTCTCGGCGGGCGCCCCACTCTCCCGTTCGCCCCGTTCGCTCGCTCGCAAGCGTATATAAATGGAGCGGAGCGCGCGCTCTACTCTCTCTCGACCCGTTCGCCGACTTTCGCTTCGTACGAGGACATGTACATGCTCGCCTACACCGGAGACGGAGCCTTTGTGGTGACCGTGTACCTCGCGCCCAACCTCGCCCGAGACGGCGTTGCCGCGCAGCTCGATGTGGCCGTGGAAAGTGTCTGTGCGCGCTCCGAAAGCTCTCACCCCGTTGTCTTGGTTGGTGACTTTAACGTTGACGTTCGAAAGACGAGTGGACAGTGGCTTGTCGAGTACACGCGCACCAAGCACTCTATGCAGTGTGCCTCTACCGCATCCGAACTCTGCCCCACAACCATTCACGGTGCTTGCATTGATCTAGTATTTACCCGAAACCGTGACGCCCGCATGCTTCTCAAAGACCCTCTGACCGTGCACTTATACGACTTATACGACCACAAGGCAGTGATCGTGGCCGTCAAGTGCAACGGTAACACAAACAGGTGTTAAATAAATGGTTACCCTACAAATCACCCTCTCGTCATTCATTATATAATTACTTCGCCGCACACTCGCGCCCAAACAAATGCCTTCGCATTTCCTCACGATTCCCTTCAGGGAGGTGGGGTGAATTTTTCATCACTTCTGCCTACATCTTCCCCTGAACTTTCATCTTGATACGCCACAAACAATGTCAACGCAAGAGCCTTAAAGAGCTTGTTTCGCAGAACTTCCGGTGTCGGTGTCGGCGTCGTATGTTGTAAGCGAAAAATTGGCGTTCTCGGTGAACGAAATTCGAGATATATACTAATAATAAATTCGTATGGTCTGGGTCAGACTCGAATCCAGGTTTTGCGCGTGGCAAAGCAGGTGTTCTACCACGGAGCCTCGCCAGTGCTTGAAACTGCTTTGTGAAAACACGCTATAAGGATACCATGTGGAGTCTCATTAACGCATGCCATATTGTGTGGCAGCAATTGAGAATCAGACCAGGCGTGAAAACAAGTGAATGGCGCAATGAGTGTCTGGTTTAAAGCTGCCCACCCACCACAAAGTGTGCAGCTGCGCAGGTGCGCGTGGCACCTAAGGACGCGTAGTGGGCACTTCGCGAATTTGCAAAAGGAAGAATTAGGGCGTAGTGGGCACTGTGGGGGCATTGGCGATTCCGGCGGCTGCGAGCGCCAGAACGAAGAGCACGCTCGGGCTGGGCGCGCTCGTACTAGGGGAATAGTCAGCAGTCGCGGCCAAGCCTCTGATTAGTAACGACGTGTTGCTCTCAGGGGTTCTGGGCGGCTGCTGGCCCAGACCCTCACAGCATTTAGCCATTGTGCATCCAGTAGATATGCTAGGATAGTTCGAAACGGTCAATGTTACGCGCACAAACCTTTACCTCCTTGCAGCACGGGTGAAGCCGATGCGCACGAGTCCCGATTACGCTATGACGTTGTACTCATGAAGGTGAAGCTTAAGCGTCCTCTAAGTTTTGTAGGTCTGCGGCTACATCTTTTACATAAACGCATGTGACACTTTTGATGCACTGATCGCATGCCATAAATATATATAGCACTTGATACGCAGGTTAGGTTACTACAAGACAGTTGAATATTCTCCTGAAAAGGCTAGTGAACAAAGAATTCAAGCACATGGCGGTTACAGTAGACGGAATCAAAGTCGGTAGTACAATGCTCTGCGGACAGGCGTGACGTGGTCTACAAAAGTTATCGTTACACTCACCTTAACATTGTTGTCGAACACCTCCTGCCAAACCACATAGCTTTTCCGCAAGGTGTAGACAATCTCTAGCAATCTGCGAAATACACAGCAATTAACAACTGTGTAAGCATCATGACCACTACAGCTCAAGATGTAATTGACGTTACACTATTGACGCAGTATGCTGCGGTAACCGAAGACAAAAAAATCTCACCATCTCCCGGCAAAGGGAACCCTGAGTAGCATGCGAAGCAGCCATCGGTCGACTTAAAGTTCTGAAATCTTTTATTTTCATCATCACTGTTCATGGTCCTTCCATTCTAAGTTCCCCTGATGTTGTTACTCGTCATATATGACTTTAAGATCAGGGGAACGTTTCCCCTTGAGTATAACGGCCTAGCGGTTCGTAAAGTATAAAGTTAATGGCTCTTGCTGCAAAGGGTTTAGCTTGAAGTTTGAGAATTCGATGTCAATGCACGACAAGCCGGGTAGGCTTGTCGACGTGCCCGTGCCGCTGCAGCTTCTCGAGCTCTCAACTCCGGGTCGGCTTGAAGACACGCCCGTTTCGCTTCGGCTTCGCGAGCCCGCCGCTCCGGATCGGCTTGACGACGCTGCCGCGCTGCGGCCGCTTTGAGAGCCCGTGCCGCCGCGATGCGATCTTCGTTCGTCGAAGCGCACTCCATGACAGCTGCTGTAGAAGAGAGCGCGCCGAGGTAGAGGAGAGCGGAGGAGAGAAGGGGAGGAGTGAAGCCAACGGTCGGAAACACTGCCGCTCAGGCGTCCCAAAGGAATACGTCATCGTTACGTCATCGCCACCATCTTGAATCTGAGCCTAACTGAGCCTCCAACCAGAAGTGCGATAACTGAAGGCGAAATTGGCGCTCGAGTCGATGGCGAGTCAAAGTGAAAGCAGCCAATGGCAGCCTGCCGCCGTGCCGGCAAAGCCGTGCGCCCCGCGGAGGCCGCGCGCGCGCCGCAACGCTAGTTTTGAATTCCTCGAAAGTTCCGTTGTAGCATGAAGCGAGCGTTGAGCGCGGGCACCAGGCTGTCCGTGCAGGCAGGCTATGCTTGGGGACACCTGCAAGTCTCCCGTTGAGGTTGGCGGATCATTGTTCGCTTTTGAGACTTATTGGAGCGGTCGTTAAGGTCAGCCGCGCTCCGCCGCCGCCACATCGGAGCCCGTCCTAGTCGCCGGCCTTGATGTGAAGTTTCGTGATGCTTCGTTACATGAAGCGACCGTTGGCCGGCGTGTGCAGTTTTTGCGATGTTTGCGTGCTGTGCTCTCTTGCCGGCGTGATGGTTAACGGCACACACACCATTCGTACATCATGCAGCGGTGCACGGATAATTAAAGACCGAGTTCCGCAAGATTCTTCCATGATCCAAAAAACTATAGGTGAGGATGCGGTTTGCGTTCGCAGCCACACATATATAGCTTCATTGTAGTTGGACAACAGTTGTTTTAAACATGGCTGAATTGTGAAGAGCACTATTTTGCATCGTTGTGCCAAGAAACAACGAAAATAAAGCACTTTAGACTCATAGTTTAACTTTTGCGTCGCTGACATGACTGCGTCCTTGGAAGTGCTTTTTGCATTTTTTGGCCTGTTTATCACTCGCCTTCGTTTAAATACGCGTTTCTGAGTCTCTGTGTATCTCAACTTGCACTATACCGAGTTGACGAAACTACGTTTGCGTGATGCGACTGCGTAATTTTTCTCGTTGGAATTCAGTTTGCAACTGCTTTTCTGCAGGACCTAAACGTTTTCTGAATTATGGAGAAGGCCACAAGTGACGCGTTTGCCCAAGGAAAGGTTAATAACTATAGGATCTGCTCTCTGCGAAGTCTCGATCCGCAACTTCAAGTGCACCAGCTTTCTACTCTGCCCCCAGTGCTTTCTTTCGGTGCGTGAATGTTCATTATATGTACTTACAGCTGAAAAAGTAGTCTGTGTTTATGTATTACCTCTGTAATTACCTATAGAAAAACCGTTCGAAGAACCTTCATGTGTAGACATGAGAGTTGTATTTTTCTGGTGAACCTTGAGTATTGCTTAGCAATACGTTTTGTTGGGCTAGTTGGTTCATGACTTCTGAAGGAAAAATTTGTAGCGCAAAGCAACACACGGACAGACAGAGAGGAGCGCCAGTCCCGTCCTCTCTGTCTGTCCGTGTGTTGCTTTGCGCTACAAATTTTTCCTTCTTGAGTATTGCAAGTGTCCTATATGCAGAATTTTATTGTTTGCGTTTGTCTCAATGAAGTGCTCAGTGTACACGGCATGTCATTCACACTTCAGTGACGTTATCTTACAGCTATGCATTGTATTCGCGGTGAAAGAAAAGCTGTGTAGTAGACTTATTTCACCTGGCCATTGGGTAATACGCGTTTCTTCGAATGTTATATGTGCTGCTGCATAAACGGACCATCGCCTTCACGCCGTTGCCGCCTTCTAACTGTCAAGTAGTGGTCAAGTGCCAAATAATGTGTATTTCCCTTTTTAGCGCGATGTACTGTCTACTCTGCTAAATCTGCTTTTTCATCTTGTTTATCAGTAGTGAAGGTATCGAGCAATCTATGTATATTTGTGCAACATCTGGGCATATATATATATATATATATATATATATATATATATATATATATATATATATATATATATATATATATATTGTGAGCATTGTTTATGCCCTTCATGTTCTCATATGTACATACTCATCATCACCAACTGTGTTTGTGTTGTGGGGCTCATACTCGGGACAATAAAGAAGAGTCTTGAGAGTCCTAAACGTTGCCTCACAAGTGGTGGAGAGTGCTGTCCGGTCCCTGAATCCTCTCTCGTTAACAGATCCTCTCCCGCTTGACCGCGAATACATCCCTGGAGCTCCGTTCGGGACGCCGCTTACACCCCCTGCGTTCGGTGATGTCGCAAGACGAGCAGCCCAGCTCGGCAGCAACCCCAATGCTTGCCCCTGCGGCCACCCCTTCTTGGATGGTCACCAGCCCTCAGAAGGACCCACCGATGTTCGCTGGGCTTCGCGGCGAGGACGTTGAAGACTGGCTGGAGGAGTATGACCGCGTGAGTGCCATCAACCACTGGGATGAGCCCTGCGAAACTCACCCATGTTGCGTTTTACCTCACAGGCGTCGCAAAGACATGGTTCTTCAACCATGCTACAGATTTCCCGAATTGGACCTCTTTTACTATTCAACTACGCCAGATTTTTGCCAACCCATCTGTGCGTTCAGATATCGCGAAGAAGAGGCTTGCTGGGCGTGTTCAACACACGGGCGAGTCATACACATCTTACATCGAAGACGTGCTCGCCCTCTGCCGCCGCGTCGACACCTCCATGGCGGAGAATGACCGTGTGCGCCACCTGCTGAAAGGTATTGGGACCGTCGCTTTCAATGCGCTTGTAGTGCAGAACCCCACGACCGTAGCCGATATCGTCGCTACATGTCAGCGCCTCGACGAACTTCAGACCACACGCCTGCAACCTGACATGTCTGACCAGAGGCCAACCAACGACATCGAGCTGCGTGCATTGATCCGCTCGATTATCCGAGAGGAACTCCACGCACAAGCTCCGCCGTGCCATCTTGAGGTTCGTACGACGCTACCTGGTGCCAATCTACGCGACGTCGTGAGGGAGGAATTGGCTTCCATGACCGGCACGCAAGTTCCGAGCCCGCATCTTATGCCAACCCCGCATCCCTTGCCAACCCCAACTTATGCCCAGATTGCTGCCATAACACCACAGCCCCAGCAGACACCACTACAGGCGCCTGGAGTGCACGGCTCGCTCAACTCTCTCACACCCCGAGCGCCGGTCCAGCCTTACAACACCTGGCGCACCCCTCGGCCGATTTGTTTCTATTGCGGCATCCGTGGCCATATTTCAAGATTTTGCCGACGCCGTCAGCAAGACGAAAGACGAGGCTACGACGACTTTGAACGGGACGACTTTTACACCAATGGATCGCAATATCGTCGCCCATACCAGAACAGCCCACGTCGATCGCAGTCTCCGCAGAACTTCGGCGCAGTTGGCAGTTCCCGATTTCCGCGTCGTCGCTCGCCTTCACCGCTGCGGCGCTCTTCTTCCCCACTTCAACCAGCTACCTTGACTCCTGATCACCGACTGGAAAACTAAATAGTGCAGCTTCGGGAGGGAAAGCTGCATATTTCGGACTGTATCAAACTCCTCCGGATCGCCCGTCAAATATATTGTTGGTGTATGTTGAAGGTATACGGACTGAGGCATTGGTGGACACAGGTGCATCGCTTTCCGTAATTAGTGCAGACTTCTGTTCCCGCTTGAAAAAAGTGAAGACGCCATACGATGGCCCTCCCCTTCGCTGTGCTGACGGAGTTCTTATTCGGCCCTCCAGTGTTTGTACAGTGCGCGTTTCCATTGATGGCATCCTTCATCATATTCAGTTTCTTGTGCTGCCCTCGTGTACTCACGCACTCATCTTGGGATGGGACTTTCTTTCTTCAGCGTCAGCTTTCATATCTTGTCGTCAGCGAGTCATCCATATGACAGACACTGAGTTTCCATCCGATGTCGCTCCTCACAGCTTCCGTTTAGTCACAGCCTCTGACTGTTGTATTTCGCCGGGAGATGAGAATATTATTACACTGGCTTCTGACACCGTCGTTAATGGTGACGTGTTCATTGCTCCATCTCGTCGCTGCATACCCACGGGGCTTACCATCGCGCCTGGCCTTGTGCGCTTTAACGATGGTAGAGCTTTGGTCGCCGCACTTAATCCAACTTCTTCGCCAGTGATGCTGCCCCAGGGCACTGCAGTGAGTTGTTTCGCCGACACCGAGCCTTTTTCTCTGGTTTCCCTTCGCGCAGAATCGCCACCTTTGTCTGCCTCAACTGATCATAAGGCTGCGACAGCTGCTTTAAATGCGACCATAAATCCCCATCTCACTGCTGAGCAAAAGAGAGACCTTTTAGACCTTCTTCAAAAGCATAGCGTTTCGTTTGACGTACACTCCAAGGTTCTGGGCCGCACTTCCGTCGCAGTGCATCGCATCGAGACCGATGGCAGCTCCATTGTGCGCCGCCGCCCATATCGCGTGTCTTCGGCGGAACGCAAAATCATCGAGGACAACGTCAACGACATGCTGAAACGCGACATCATCCGACCTTCATCCAGCTCTTGGTCATCTCCTGTGGTGTTGGTCCGGAAAAAGGACGGCTCTGTACGATTTTGTGTCGATTACAGAGCCCTTAACAATATCACCAGAAAAGACGTATATCCGTTACCAAGAATCGACGATGCCCTCGACTCCCTTCAAGGCGCAGAGTATTTCTCTAGTCTCGACCTCCGGTCCGGGTATTGGCAAATACCTATGCACGAAGCGGACAAGGACAAAACAGCTTTTGCAACTCCGGACGGCCTTTATGAGTTCAACGTAATGCCCTTCGGATTATGCAACGCTCCTGCAACATTCGAGCGCATGATAGACACTGTTTTACGTGGCCTCAAGTGGAAAACCTGTTTATGTTATCTAGACGATATCGTTATTTTTTCTTCCACTTTTTCGCAGCACCTTGAGCGTTTGGACGAAGTTTTAACATGCATTTCGAATGCTGGACTTCAGCTCAATACAAAGAAATGCCACTTCGCCAGCAAAAGTATCAAAGTGCTGGGCCACCTTGTCAGTAAAGATGGCGTTCGACCAGACCCGGACAAGATTGCTGCCGTGATTCGTTTCCCTCGCCCCGAAAATCAAAAACAGTTGCGAAGTTTTCTTGGCCTGGCTTCTTACTTCCGCCGCTTCATCAGTCACTTTGCTGCCATTGCGTCACCATTACACAAGCTTCTCACGTCGGGAACGGCCTTCGCTTGGACTGATGACTGCGAGTGTGCTTTCCAAGCTCTTAAACGTGCGTTAACATCAGATCCCGTCCTCCGTCACTTCGACGAGAGTGCCCCCACTTTTCTGCACACAGATGCAAGCGGCCATGGGATCGGTGCTGTCCTCCTACAACGCGACGACACTTCACGAGAGAGAGTTGTTGCATATGCCAGTCGCGCCCTAACACCTGCGGAGCAGAACTACTCGATAACAGAGCAGGAATGTCTTGCTGTAGTTTGGGCCATACAAAAATTTCGACCGTATCTTTATGGACGCCACTTCACTGTGATTACCGACCATCACGCTCTATGCTGGTTGTCCTCACTTAAAAATTTGTCTGGACGCCTCGGTCGCTGGATACTTCGTTTGCAAGAATACACTTTTGACGTTGTGTACAAGTCTGGCAAACAGCATCAAGATGCCGACGCTCTCTCTCGCTGCCCTCTGCCACTTTCTTCTCCGACCACGCACCCTCGTTGCTCATCAGGTGATCCTGAGCCTTCATCTTCACTGACGTTATCGCCCTTGGCAGTTCCTGAGTCGCTGTCTTCCATCCGCTGCACTCAGTTCGCCTCGTATCAACGTGATGACCCCTATTGTAACCGCATCATCGGATACCTCAGTGGAACGTCTTCACCTCCTAATGCCAGACTACGTCGTCAGCTAAGGCAATTCAAGCTGGAAAACAATGTGCTGCATCGCTATACTTACAATAGCGATGGGCATAGGTGGGTGCCAGTACTTCCCCGTTCGCTGCGAACACAAGTTCTCGAAGCACTGCACGACGACCCGTCCGCTGGCCACTTGGGGTTTCACAAGACGTACAACCGTGTTAGGAGCCGCTTCTTCTGGCCTGGCCTTTCTACCTTTGTGGCCAAGTATGTCGCTTCTTGCGCACTTTGTCAACGCCGGAAACGACCAACTTCACCTCCTGCTGGCCTGTTACAACCCATCCTATGTCCCGAAACACCCTTTGCCGTAGTCGGAATAGACCTGGTCGGGCCACTTCCCATAACGCCAGCAGGTCATCGGTGGATTGTGACAGCGGTCGATCACCTCACACGGTATGCGGAGACCGCCCCTCTACGCACTAGTTCTGCGTCCGACGTGGCCGCCTTCTTTTTGGAAGCCATAGTTTTGCGCCATGGTGCACCTCGCGTGCTGTTGAGTGACCGCGGCAAGACCTTTTTGTCGACAATTCTTGAAGAAGTGCTGAAGACGTGTGGCACAGTTCATAAGAGGACATCAGCCTACCACCCTCAAACAAATGGCCTAACGGAGCGATTCCATCGTACGCTAACCGACATGATATCAATGTACATCGGACCACACCACGATAACTGGGACACAATCTTACCGTTCGTGACGTTTGCACACAACACCGCTGTCCAACGAACTACCGGATATTCACCTTTCTACCTGCTCTACGGTCGTGCGCCGACATTCGCCATCGACGCCTCTTTCTTCAGTGCAACAACAAAAATCTCAACAACAACACCAGAACACTTCGTCTCTAGGCTTGAGGAATGTCGGCAGCGTGCTCGCCTCAACACAGAGGCCAGTCAAGCAAGACCGTAAGCAGCGTTATGACAGCTTTCATCGCGACGTCACCTTCCATCCTGGCGATGAAGTACTACTTTGGACGCCTGTTCGTACTCCTGGATTGTGTGAGAAGTTTCAATCACACTTCCTTGGACCTTACGTTGTTCGTGAACAAACATCCCCAGTGAACTATCTTGTCACCCCCGTCGAGGTCTCTTCGGACCGTCGTTACCGTGCTTCTGAGATAGTGCACGTATCGCGTCTCAAGCCATTCGTTCGGCGTACCTTTCCCGCCTAAATCGCGGCCGGGCCGGCGGCTCGCGCGCGCGGGGAGATTAGTGTGAGCATTGTTTATGCCCTTCATGTTCTCATATGTACATACTCATCATCACCAACTGTGTTTGTGTTGTGGGGCTCATACTCGGGACAATAAAGAAGAGTCTTGAGAGTCCTAAACGTTGCCTCACAATATATATATATATATATATATATATATATATATATATATATATATATATATATATATATATTAATATATATATATATATATATATATAGTTGTTTTGTGTTTCGTATTAGTACAGTGGTTAATAAGTAGTTATTGCATTATTATTCCATATGTAGGTATTTTGTGCATCTTTATTGTTTGTTCCATGCACTGACATTTCGCCTACATTTCTTTAAATTTCATGACTGTCACATCAGAAGGTTTTGTGCACTTTGATCAGTATTGTACTAAACAAACATCGTGTTACTTATATGTGTATACGTCAAAGGGCGTACATTTTCAGTGTGTTCGATTTTTAATTTCCAATTTCTGAACTTTACAATGAACTTTGGTGCTGTTTAATCATGGACACACTGTGCATTCTATCCTTCTCTCCTTCTCCGGAACTTGTATCGTGCCCCATTATGTGCGAATCTTGAGTATTGGAAACGGAGCAATAAAATGAAGTCACAGATATGTTGTGGGTGGAAGTCATCCCTTACGCTCTGGATCATGCAGGCTGCGTGCATTCAAACGCACTGCGCACAACGAGCGGACAGAAATACATGAATGCGCGACCAAGCACAGCACGCGCGCACGCGAAAGACGCGCCACGCACACGAAAAAAAAAAAAACGGCGCGTGGCATGAAAGAAGAACAAGGAGCCGCCAAGAAAAAAGGCAAGAAAAAAACGGCGCCCGACATGAGAGAGGAGAAAAAGCAAGTGCGCTCAAAAAAAGAACGGCGCGAGGAGGACGAGGGAGGTAGAGGGGGGAAGGGGCGCGAGAAGA
Organism: Rhipicephalus sanguineus; assembly: GCF_013339695.2. NCBI lineage: Eukaryota > Metazoa > Arthropoda > Arachnida > Ixodida > Ixodidae > Rhipicephalus > Rhipicephalus sanguineus. The sequence continues at coordinate 13,465 of NW_023615648.1, forward strand.
AGCGAGCGGCTGTTGTTACTGTTGCCCCGACGACGTAAACATTGCAATCGTTACGTAACCGCTGCGTCATCGCCGCCATTACAGCGCCTCCACTCGCCATGGCCGTAACTCAACGGCTTTCTTGGCGCTCTCGGCGCAAGCGTCGCAGAACGTTTGAATTACGCGTCCCTATGGGAGGTATACGAAGAGACCTACCAGTGGTGAAGCGGCGCTAGCGGTCTCCACTCAAACTAGAGCACGCGCCGGAGTGGAACGAGTGCTCTACCGCAGAGCCATCTAGGGGGCGCTCCGAGTACTAGCGGCGCACTGGCTACGCCGGTGGGACAGGCCTCGTTCATAAGCTGCTGCGCATCTAAAATTATACGGGGGAATAGAGAAAAATAACATCGTGTATTCAGGCGATGCACTCCGAATTTGTTCGATATGTTTCGGTTGAGTGTGCGGAGCTGCAGCATGGAAAACTTACTGAAAGTGAATTTGAGCAATTTGAGCCATAAAATTATGTTAAGACGTTTTTGATAAAAGATGTGATGGCAAGCTCAAGCGAAAAAGTGGTTGTGATCAAAATATGTGGCAGATCTCACGCGTTGTGGGAATGGGATTCTTGCGAAGCAGTGAGCGAGTACTTCTATGCTGTATTTTAATGGCTTTGAGTCAAGTGTCACCAGGCGGATCCACGTGTTTTTGTAAGTGCGGTAGCTGGGTCCACATCGTGAGCTTACCAGGCACGTCGACGACGACAACAATGGCGTTTAAAGGGTAACTTCATAAAACACGTTGCGGGGCTAGTTGGTTGGATTGGAAAAACTTTATTAACAAAGTCCGGAGGCGTGTGCCTTAGCACACGGCGGGCCGCTCCCACGACGGGACAGTCAGGCCGAGACCTACCGCCGCATCGTGGGCCCTCTGGACAGCCCAAAGTTGTGACTGAATGTCCCGACTCCTCAGAGCGGACCCCCACTTGCTGGCCGGTGCTGTATCAGTGCCACGTACCGAGGGGCACTCCCAGAGCATGTGGTGTAAGGTGGCTAAACCGCCGCATTTCGTACAAGGATTAGTTATATTATAAAGATGTTTATTGGCGGACACTCGGCGAAGATCAACGACAGCGACAGTCAAGGCGGGGCCGACTCTGCGCGAGCTGCGCTCTGTCCGAAGAGGGCAACCCACTAGAAGGGGCCGGAGAAGACGACCCACTTCAGGGTTCCAATAAGCTTCGCTACAATTACTCCGGGTGCGAAAAGGGAGCCGCCTGGCGACCTAGCAACTTGTCACAATGAGCGGGTCATGGTACGCCTTGAGGCGCTCCACGTTTACAATGTCGCGCCCTCGACGGCGCATGTCCGAGGATGGATCGGTAGGTTCGATCAGGTAGTTTACAGGGGATGTGCGTTCAACGACACGGTAGGGGCCTTCGTACTTGGGCAGTAGTTTTGAAGAGAGGCCAGGTGCAGTGGTAGGAATCGAGAGCCATACGAGCGCTCCAGGGAGGAACGTCGGCTCAGAAGTGATTCTGTCACCGCTAATGCTCCTCTGTCGCTCTTGGTCATGCGTAGTGAAGGTCTTGGCAAGTTCACGACACTCTTCAGCAAGTCGGGCGGTAGCAGAAATCGGCGCACACTCAGACCGATCCGGCTTGTATGGAAGGATTGTATCGATTGTGTGCGAGGGGTGCCTGCCATACAATAAGAAAAAGGGAGAAAAACCAGTGGTGCTCTGAGCGGCGGTATTGTAGGCGTAGGTGACGAAGGGCAGAATGGCATCCCAATTGGTGTGATCGGCGGCGACGTACATGGAGAGCATGTCGCCGAGCGTACGGTTAAAGCGTTCGGTGAGGCCATTCGTCTGCGGGTGGTAAGCAGTAGTTTTGCGGTGAACAACGTTGCACTCCTTTAGAATGGCTTCGACGACTTCTGACAAGAAGACACGGCCTCGATCACTGAGCAGCTCCTGAGGTGGACCGTGACGTAGCATGAATCGGTGGAGCAGGAAGGAGGCCACATCGCGCGCTGTAGCCGCTGGGAGGGCGGCAGTTTCGGCGTATCGCGTGAGGTGGTCTACAGCGACGATGGCCCAGCGGTTACCAGCGGATGTCAGAGGAAGTGGCCCATACAAATCGATGCCAACACGCTCAAACGGCCGGTCAGGGCAAGGTAGAGGTTGCAGACCTGTCGGCGACAGGTGCGTTGAAGTCTTGCGGCGCTGACAATCGATGCAGGAGCGAACGAACTTCTGCACGTAGCGGTACATCCCTCGCCAAAAGTACCGTTGGCGGATGCGGTGGTAAGTTTTCGATACCCCAGAATGCGCACACTGCGGATCAGAGTGGAACGACTCGCATATGTCAGAACGCAGACTTCGGGGAATTACTAGTAGCCACTGGCGGCCGTCGCCGCTGTAGTTGCGTCGGTGGAGGAGGTCGTCGCGAACGGCGAAATGGTGGACTTGACGACGCAACGCGCGAGTAGGTGGTGTTGCCGACGGATCAGTCAGCAAGTCTATCAGTGAGGCAATCCAGCGATCCTTGCGCTGTTCGGTAGCGATGGTGTGAATGTCGATGGAAGAAACGGCAAGGGGAGACACTGAGCTGTGGGCACTGTCGTCAGGCAAGGGAGAGCGCGACAGGGCGTCGGCGTCAGCATGCTGGCGTCCGTTGCGGTACAGTACGCGGATGTCGTAGTCTTGCAGGCGAAGTCGCATGATGGTCGGTGACGACATCAAATGGGAGACCATACAAATAAGGTCGGAACTTCGTAAGGGCCCAGATGATTGCCAGGCATTCTTTCTCCGTGACGGTGTAATTGGTCTCGGCTTTAGTAAGCGTGCGACTTGCATATGCCACGACATATTCCGGAAACCCAGGTTTGCGCTGTGCAAGGACAGCGCCGAGGCCCACACCGCTGGCGTCCGTGTGTACCTCTGTAGGGGCCGCAGGGTCGTAGTGGCGTAGTATCGGAGGAGACGTCAACAAACGACGGAGCTTCGCGAAAGCGGCGTCGCACTCTGACGACCACGTATTGAGGGGCCCGTTGCTGCCAAGGAGCTTCGTCAGCGGCGATATGATGGTCGCGAAGTTTCGTATGAAGCGCCGAAAGTAGGAGCATAGTCCTACGAAACTGCGCAGTTCTTTGACGGACCTAGGTTTGGGGAACTCTGTCACGGCCCGAAGCTTGGCTGGATCGGGGAGAATTCCGTCCTTGGATACGACGTAGCCTAGTATTGTCAGCTGCCGTGCTGCAAATCGGCACTTCTTTAGGTTCAGTTGTAGCCCGGCGTCGCTCAAACGCGTCAAAACAAGCCGCAGGCGTTGAAGATGCGTGGAGAAGTCCGGGGCGAAAACGACGACGTCGTCGAGGTAGCACAGGCACGTGTGCCATTTCAAGTTGCGCAGAACGGTGTCCATCATGCGCTCAAAGGTCGCGGGCGCATTACACAGCCCAAACGGCATGACGTTAAATTCGTACAAGCCGTCGGGTGTGACAAACGCTGTCTTCGGTCGAGCGTCATCAGCCATGGGGACTTGCCAGTACCCTGAGCGCAAATCGAGCGATGAAAAGAATTCTGCTCCTTGCAGGCTGTCAATGGCGTCGTCTATTCGAGGGAGGGGATAAACGTCTTTACGGGTGATCTTATTGAGTCGTCGGTAGTCCACGCAGAACCGCACAGAGCCGTCTTTCTTCGCAACGAGAACGACAGGAGACGCCCATGGGCTGTTTGAGGGTCGAATAACATCGCGGCGAAGCATGTCTTCGACTTGCTCGTTCATTACACGACGCTCTGCAGGAGATACGCGATAGGGACGTTGCCGCAGTGGTGGTTGGGCGCCAGTGTCGATGCGATGCGTGACAGCAGACGTGCGGCCGAGAGAAGTTTGCGCGACATCGAACGAAGAACGAAATTCTGCCAACAGGCACAGAAGCTGGGAACGCTGGACCGACGTAAGGTTGTCAGCAATGGATGAAGCAAACACGTCAGCGGGTGACGAGTCGGATGTGGTAACAGCACTGAGCGTACGGGAGCTGGCACAGTGCGTGTCACCCGGTGCGTCCATAACTTGTGCGTCTTCGAGGGCTTCCGCTCTGCCGAGACATTCCCCTCGCACCAACGTAACAACGTACGGGGATGGGTTCGTAACGAAAATATCGGTGTCGCCCTGAGTGACTTGCACGGTCGCAAATGGCACCAGCAAACCTTTCCTGGTGAAAACGCGGTCAGAGGGAGAAAGGAGTGCAACGGTGTCGGAGAGACCGGTGCAATAGACGGGGACAGCCGTTGACGAGCTTGCAGGAACTGTTGTGTCGTCTTTGACGAGTACCTTGGTCGCAGCCGATGGACTATTCGCCGGCGTCAAATTGGAGAATGGTGAGAGCTCTATTTCGGCTGGTGCGCAACGAATTACGGCATCGTGGCGAGCGAGAAAATCCCAACCCAGGATGACGTCGTGAGAGCATGAAGAAATGATGATGAATTCGACGGCGTACAGAGCGTCCTGAATGATGACACGGGCTGTACACACCGCTGTCGGGTGAATACTTTGGGCGCTGGCTGTACGGAGGGAGAGCCCGGAAAGCGGCGTCGTCACTTTTCGTAGTAGTCGGCTAAATTTAGCGTCCATAACGGATACGGCAGCTCCAGTGTCCACAAGGGCCAATGTGCGCACGCCATCTACAAACACGTCTACTACGTTCGATGGGCTTTGCTGAGGGCTTTGGCAGTTCGACAGCGTCGCAGCCCTTGCCTCTTGGACTGCGACGACTAGTTTTCCTGGTCGCGCGCGACCGGACGGGGCCGCATCGGTGACAGTGAGCGGCGTCTTGGGGACGGCGAACGGCGGTTAGATGGAGACGGGCGTGACGTCGGTGACATAGGCGGCGGCGGCTCGTAGTATGGGCGGCTGGACTGGCTGGTGACGGTCGATCCGAATCGAGGCGCCTGCATGCGATTGCAATAGCGGGCGACGTGACCGGCGCAACCGCACGCAAAGCAGATGGGGCGATTGTCGGAAGTGCGCCATCGGCTTGCCGGGCTAGGTCCCATCCATGTCGCAGGACGCGAGGGACGGGGTGGCTGCTGATATGACTGCATGGTGGGCTGCAGTCGTGGCGTATGGACGACGTCGGCGTACGCAGACGGCACACTCTCTTCGAAGGCCTGAGGCCTTGCGACGGCTCCGGCGTAAGTATGTGGGGGAACCACAGGAATCGCTGGCGGCGGCCTGGCGACAACTTGCGCGTAACTGAGCGGCACAGTCGCCCGAGGGGGCTGGTGGTATTCCGGCATGACCTCTGCGATTTCCTGCTCAATAGCCCGGCGTAGGGGAGGCAGCAGTGTGCTCGACGGCTGTTCAACAGGCTGCGGGTGAGCGAAGGCCAGTAGAGAGAACTGGCGGGCAATCTCCTCGCGCACGAAGGACTTGATTTCGGCGAGCAAGACGGAGTGGTCCGAAATGGCCGACATGCCTGCGAGGTCGGCGTCGCGTGATGGAGGTCGACGCGTCATCAGCCGCTGCCGGCGCAGCTGCTCATAGCTTTGGCACAGTGTGATGACCTCAGCCACAGTGCTAGGGTTTTTCGCGAGCAACATGGTGAAGGCATCGTCGTCGATGCCTTTCATGATGTTCCGGATCTTGTCAGACTCAGGCATGGTCACATTGGCTTTCTTGCACAAGTCCAGGACGTCTTCAATGTAACTCGTGAAAGACTCGCCGGACTGCTGGGCTCGTTCACGCAAACGCTGTTCAGCTTGCAGCTTACGAACGGCAGGGCGGCCAAACACGTCGACGATGGTGGTCTTGAAAGCGGACCACGTAGTGAAATCGGAAGCGTGGTTGTTGTACCATAGGCTTGCGACACCCGCGAGGTAGAAAACCAGGTTGCTTAGTTTTCCGGCCTCGTCCCATTTATTGGGTACGCTGACACGCTCGTAAATCGCGAGCCAGTCCTCGACGTCGGTGCCATCCGCGCCGGTGAAAACAGGAGGGTCGCGGATACGGGGGACACCGGGACAAGATGTCGGTGCAGGGGGAGGCTTTTGCTGGGCGGCATCTTGAGTCATGGTAGAGGGCACGGCACGGGATCGCAGCTCCAAGGGCATTGAATGCTGACCGTAGTTGTTTGAAGGGCACAGCACTCTCCACCAAATTATAAAGATGTTTATTGGCGGACACTCGGCGAAGATCAACGACAGCGACAGTCAAGGCGGGGCCGACTCTGCGCGAGCTGCGCTCTGTCCGAAGAGGGCAACCCACTAGAAGGGGCCGGAGAAGACGACCCACTTCAGGGTTCCAATAAGCTTCGCTACAATATAAACATCAGGATAAAGCTTGCGCAGAAAGGCAGGGTTAGGATATGTTTCAGTTTGCAGCAATCTCAGTGTCAAAGCCTGCGCCCTGTTTAACTTACGAGCTGGAGGTGGAAAGACTCTCCTATCCATAGCGAAATGTAGAGTAATTTCATTGTACGTGGTCGGTTGATCCCTATTTACGAATCCTCCAGGTTGACCCAGAAGTCCTTCATGGTCGCGGATAGTTAACCCTCGCGCCCTGGAGTGGGCCAGCTCATTGAGATTGATAATCCCTCCTACCATGGAACCCATATGAGCAGGGAACCATGTAAGGGTATGAGTTGTAATTGACTTCTCACAAAGTATTGCTTTGGCCTCTTTGCACACAGCACCGACACTGAAAGCGCGAATGGCCGCCCTAGAATCACTATATATATTTTCGTGATTGTGATCTAGGAGAGCCATGGCGATGACAACCTGCTCGGCTGCATTAGCAGTTTGGGCGTATACCGACGCCGCATTAATGGTAGCCCCTTTGTGGTTAATTGCAACTACCGTAAACCTGCCCCTGTTTTCGTCATACTGTGCCGCTTCTACGAAACAGTCACCTCATGGAGACCCTCAACGTCGCGCTGAAGGGCCAGAGCTTGCGCTCTCCTCCTGCCTACATTTCGCTGGGGATGCATGTTCCTCGGGACAGGCGAGATGATAATGTTCTCCTTCTGATCTCTCGTCAACCCTTCGTACAGAGCATCAACCTGAGCCGGTGGAGTACCTATATCCGCGAGAATTCTCCTGTCTGCTTTTGAGCCAGAGTCGAATTACCTGTGCTCTTTCTTGCGCTTCCGCGATTTCTTCTAATGTATTATGAATTCCCAACTGCAGCAGACGATCCGTGTAGGTATAATTGGGGAGCCCCAGGGCACTCTTTACCCCCCTCCTAACCATCGCATTAAGTTAATCCCTTTCCACTCTCTTCCAAACGTGCATTGAAGCCACATATGGAAAATGGCAGAACAGAAAGCCATGAATAAGCCTGACCAAATTATCCTCTGATAACCCTGCCCGTCGATTAGCCACCCTCCTAATTAGCCTAATAACACTATCTGTCTTTTTCGCACACCTTTGAAGCGTGATGTTATTGGTGCCCGTCGCTTCTAGCGTCATACCTAGGATTCGAATGGAAGCGACCTTGGAGGTTAACCCGCCACTCTTGGTACGGAGGTGGATGTCGGTCTCTAGTGGTGGCACCCAGCCTCTCGGTCGGGGGCCCCTCCTCATCGTGTTATATACAGGAGAAGTTTAGACTTCTCTGGGGAGCAGGAAAGACCTGTGCCCTCCAGAAAGCGCTCGGTAGTGTCGATTGCCTCATGCAGGGCAGCCTTTACGGCGCCATCGCTACTCCCCGTACACCAAATGGTGATATTGTTACGTAGGTGATGTTGAGCATGCCGGCGCACAGACGAGCAGAAAGGCAGACCCCGACGGCAATAAAACTAAGGGTAATTTATTGGGGCTGACTTGTGCCCGAAAGCAAGCTAAAATACACTGCTCGGCGACAGCGAACAGAAAAAAGAGCCCAGCGTGCCCGAACAGCGGCTGACAGAATCCCCGCCGACGGGTGTGACGATAAATTATCAATCCGTTATCTTGCAGCACATCCGGGCATCAAGCTGGCTTGCGGATACACATAAAAAGCGCGGAGCACATAAAAAGCGCGGATAAAGAAAGCGATTAGAAGTCCGCTTCTTTTCTAAACACACGTAGAACTGCCCCTCCGGGAGACCTAGCATCGTCCCAATGCTAAAAGAACATGCTAGTTACAAAAAAAGGACATTGTTATAATCTAATAAGAGCGTAATGATGAAAGTGTCTCTTAGTCTGCTATCGTTCAAAAAACTTCTTGAGACGCGCGACGTGGACTACTTCAGGTCGCGAGCGTCGCCGCTGTGATTGTGTCACTCCATCAGGCCCAACTTCGTAGACAATGGCCCCGAGTCGTCGCGTTATCTTGTACGGTCCAAAATACCGGCGTAGTAGTTTCTCGCTGAGGCCCCGGCGGCAAATCGGTGTCCACACCATAACGCGGTCACCGAGTACGTACTGCTGGTCGCGCCGTCGTAGGTTGTAGAGTTGGCTGTCCGTGTGTTGCTGCTCTTTGATACGCATTCGGGCGAGCTGGCGGGCTTCCTCGGCAAGCTGAAGGAAATCGGCCACGTCCCCATGGGTGCTTCCGTCGTCGACGTGAGGCAACATTGCATCCAGCATGGTGCTGGCTGGGCGGGCGAAGACAAGCTCGAAGGGTGTCATCTGCGTTGTCTCTTGTGGTGTGGTGTTGTACGCAAAGGTGACTTAAGGCAGGACTTCGTCCCAAGTCATGCGCCCGACGTCAACGTACATGGCGAGCATGTCGGCGAGGTTCTTGTTCAAACGCTCCGTCAGGCCGTTTGTCTGCGGGTGATAGGCTGTGGTTTTGCGATGGACATAGTGGCTCAAGCGTAGGATCTGCTGCGTGAGTTCTGCGGTGAATGCCGTACCTCTGTCGGTGATAAGGACCATGGGTGCGCCGTGCTGGAGGACAATGTTCTTCACGAAAAAGCTGGCGACGTCGATTGCAGTGCCAGATGGTAGTGAGGCTGTCTCAGCGTAGCGTGTGAGGTAGTCTGTAGCTACCACTATCCACTTGTTCCCGTTGGTCGAAGTCGGAAAGGGACCCAGCAGATCCATCCCAATTTGCTGGAGTGGTTTCTCCGGTGGTTCGATTGGTTGCAGGAGGCTGGCGGGCCTCGTAGGCGGTGTTTTCCGACGTTGGCAATCTCGGCAGGTTTTGACGTAGCGTGCGACGTCCGCGCTCAGGCCGACCCAATAGCATTTCTCTGGGATTCGTCGCAGTATTCGCGTTAACCCCATGTGTCCTGCTGTCGGCTCGTCGTGACACTCCTTTAAAACTTCTTGCCGTAAACCGACTGGAACCACAAGTTGTTTTTTGCGGCTTAAAGTTTTTCTTCACAAGCACGTCGTTTCGCAGGCACAGCGACGAAATCGCACGCCTGAACGCTTTTGGCGGTGTATCGGTCTTGCCTTCGAGGTATTCCAGCACGCCGCGAAGATCAGGATCGGCGCGTTGATCATTTGCGAAGATATCAGAACTCACGGGCCCGAGGAATGCATCATCGTCGTCGTCATCGCATGGCACGAAGGTATTGACGGGGGCTATCGAAAGGCAGTCGGCGTCCGTATGCTTTCGGCCTGACTATCGTCGTAACTGACTTTCGCAGCCTGACTTTCGGCCTGACTAACGTATCGTCGATTCTCGGAAGCGGGTAGACGTCTTTGTTGGTGACGCTGTTAGGCGGCGATAATCGATGCAGAACCGTAAGGTACAGTCCTTCTTTTTCACCAGCACCACGGGTGAAGACTATGGGCTCTTCGAGAGCTGCATAATATCGTCGCGGAGCATTTCTTCCAATTGTCCCTTGATTTCGTCGCGTTCCGGCGCTGAGACGCGGTAGGGACTTCGGCGGATAGGACGCGCCGATTCGTCTGTAATTATGCGATGCTTCGTTGACGGTGTGGGATGCGGAGTCGATGAAGGACGGATCCCAACATAAAACAAAGCGATGTTTATTAACGTAATAGCAGCAGCAGGGCAAGCATGCCGATGCTGCGCTTCGGAAGGTTAGAGAAACAAACATGAAACCAAGCTGGGTAGCTTGGGTTATATAGCCAGCGGTGGTGACGTAAGCCTCCGGTTAAACTGCGTGGCGCTGCCTTTTATCTGAAGCGTGGTGTAGCATGCATCCGTGTCACGCCGGCCCAGATAGTGACGAGGCGGAGGCTGCGCCGGTTTGTGCGCACTGTGTCGCCACATCACCCCCCCGCGGAGTGCAGAGCCCTCAGGGTCTGTAGGAATCTAGGAGGCGTACCAGACGTCCAGAGCGTGTCGTGAAAGGAGCGGGCTGCGACGTCGGTGGCTGTGGACGTACGCCAGTTGAAAGAGTAGCGCTGCCAGGTTCGTTCGCCGCGATGTACGCGGGGGCTTGAGTCGGTCCTGTCCTGGTCGGTAACACGGAGTGGCGAACGGGTGCTCAATTTTTTCCTGGGGGTTGGGGCTGATAGTGGCGTAGAGGACGGATCGAGAAACCGCGTGGATTCTGCGAGCCGTTCGGCTGACGGGCGGGGCTGCGGAGAGACGCTCCGGGAGGGCCGAGTGGGTCCGCGAGAGAGAGGTCACACCGGGCGCGCTCGTCGACGAAGGCGGGACCGTCGTGGCCACCAGTACCGGGGAGGGTGCCGGCGCAGTCATGGATGACAGGGTGCTGCCGTGAGGGTGCAGTACGACGCTGCCATCGTGCGCCAGCAAAGCCTGTATGCGCTGCTGGGGAGTCACTGCCGGAGTCTGCGGAACCTTGCTCACCACGATCTGCACGCTCTCTGTGACTGGTGCGGGCGCGACGGGCACAGAGGACACCATACTGCCGCCCGTCGAGATGAGGGGCGCCGACAGGGTGCCATGATGGTGGTGGTCCGTCCCCGCCACATGTGTAGCCGGTTGTTATCGGCTGGGGAACAGTTCCGACTGGCCATGGTGCGGGTTCGTCTGCTGCTGCGGGTTCGCCTGCCGCCGCGGGTGCCGCCGGCTCGTCTGCCGTCGCGGGCGGTGCCGGGGGCTCGTCCGCCGTCGCGGGCGGTGCCGGGGGCTCGTCCGCCGTCCCGGGCGGTGCCGGGGGCTCGTCCGCCGTCCCGGGCGGTGCCGGGGGCTCGTCCGCCGTCGCGGGCGGTGCCGGGGGCTCGTCCGCCGTCCCGGGCGGTGCCGGGGGCTCGTCCGCCGTCCCCGGGCGGTGCCGGGGGCTCGTCCGCCGTCCTGGGCGGTGCCGGGGGCTCGTCCGCCGTCCCGGGCGGTGCCGGGGGATCGTCCGCCGTCGCGGGCGGTGCCGGGGGCTCATCTGCCGTCGCGGGTGCGGGCACGGCTGCTGTGGCGGGTGCGGGAACGGCTGCTGCGGCGGGTGCGGGCACGGCTGCTGCGGCGGGTGCGGGCACGGCTGCTGCGGCGGGTGCGGGCACGGCTGCTGCGGCGGGTGCGGGCACGGCTGCTGCGGCGGGTGCGGGCACGGCTGCTGCGGCGGGTGCGGGCACGGCTGCAGCGGCGGGTGCGGGCACGGTTGCTGCGGCGGGTGCGGGCACGGTTGCTACGGCGGGTGCGGGCACGGTTGCTGCGGCGGTTGCGGGCATGGTTGCTGCGGCGGGTGCGGAACCGGTTGCTGCCGGTTGCGGTGGGGCTAGCACGAACCCTCGAAGTTGGTCGTATGCCTGCGGCCCAAGAGGAGGCACAACGCGTCGCAGAGCAGGAGGAAGCATAGCTACCGTGATGGCGTACTTGTCCTGTTGCGAGACGATGTTTCGCAGGGAGAAACCAGCCTCCATCTTGATGAGCCAGATGGCTGGACATTGCGGCCAGAATTCGGGAAACTCCGGCGGCAGCAAGATGCAGTGCGCCGTGGTTTCATCCGGTCGCAGCGCCATCGTGATAGTCGTGTCAGAGGTTGGTTGACTCGGCGTGAAGGTCCCGTGGAATCTTCTGGAAGGTCATTCCAAGGTCCGGGTCATGGCGGTGCGGTTTGTTCGTTTTCCGGGTCACCAGATGTGGGATGCGGAGTCGATGAAGGACGGATCCCAACATAAAACAAAACGATGTTTATTAACGTAATAGCAGCAGCAGGGCAAGCATGCCGATGCTGCGCTTCGGAAGGTTAGAGAAACAAACATGAAACCAAGCTGGGTAGCTTGGGTTATATAGCCAGCGGTGGTGACGTAAGCCTCCGGTGAAACTGCGTGGCGCTGCCTTTTATCTGAAGCGTGGTGTAGCATGCATCCGTGTCACGCCGGCCCAGATAGTGACGAGGCGGAGGCTGCGCCGGTTTGTGCGCACTGTGTCGCCACAACGGCGTTTGTCGGAGTTTTGCGGACATTGCGAAACATTCGCTGTAATCTAAGAGGATGCGACGTAGCTTCTCCCAATTTTCTTGTGGCAGGTCAGGGTTAATGTCAAAGTTTGCCTCATTGGTAGCCATCGATGGCGCTTCTTGGGATGAGTCGGAGAGCCCTAGTGCGTCGCTTACTTTAGCTAGGTCTTCCAAGAAAGCGACCAAGAAAGCGATAAAATTTTGTTGTAAGTCAGCGCTGTTGTTTGTGTCCTTCTCTGCCTGGTCCTTCGTCTTTCGCGCTGTTTCCCTCCAATAAGTTAAAAAGTAGGGGTGAAATAACAAAGCCCTGCGGGGTGCCCCTATCGCCCAGGACTTGCACATCCGATTCGAGATCCCCAAGTTTAAGGATTGCTCTCCGACTGCGCAGGAAGGATCTGACAAACGCATGAAACGAGGAACCTAGGTTGAGACCAGAGATTGCATTCAGAATAAAATCATGACGGACATTATCAAAGGCTTTTTTTTAAGTTCAAGCCCAGGATCGCCCTGGTATCCCTAGTATGATTATCTAAAATTTGAGTCTTAATGATTTTCATAGCATCCTTGGTGGAGAGGCCCGGCCTAAAGCCAATTGAGTAAATGAGGAAATATATCATTGTGTTCTATGTAATCCGCAATTCTGTTCTGGATAACGTGCTCCGCCACCTTTCCCACGCATGACGTCAGAGAGACGGGGCGAAGATCATCCAAATTCGGCGCTTTACCGGGCTTGGGTATGAGTATGACTTTCACCAGCTTCCATTGCTCTGGGATATCACCTCCCTTCCAAATCTTATTATTCTCGTCAGTAAGATATTCAACAGAGTCATCTTCCAAGTTCCTAAGTGCTTTGTTGCTAACCCTATCCGGACCTGGTGCTAATCCTCCGTTGAGTTCGTGCAGGGCTCGTCGCTGGATAGTTGTTGATACATTCTTATTTAAAAATTGTAGCCACGAGGCGTGTAGAGGCGCGTATGCCGGGATGGCTGAGGTTGTGGAGCTGGTTGAAAAGACCACGGCGATGGGACAGGGGCACATAGGGCCTGCTTCGTCCTTGGTCGGTGGTTACGCGGCGGGGGGCGCCGAAACCAGCAATCCAGCTGGTGAAGAAGGCCGAGGCGACGTCTTCCGCGGTGATTCCCTCGAGGGGCCACGCCGGGCCAGCTAGTGACGAGGCGGAGGTTGCACCGGATTGTGCGCAGTTGGCTGCCACATCAACCCCCCCCCCCCCCCCCCCGCGGTGTGGAGAGCCCTCAGGGTCTGTAGAAATCCGGGAGGCGTACCAGACGCTCAGAGCGTGGAGCTAGTTGAAAAGACCACGGCGATGGGACAAGGGCACATAGGGCCTGCTTCGTCCTGTCGACATGTCGCAACAGATTGTGGTTGTCGACCCTGGAATGGGGACTTGTTGCAGCTGTAGTGAGGACCTGCCCTTGAGAAGTTCCTGCAGTTCGGCGTCTGTAGTCTGAGCGTCGGCGAGGACGTCCGCTGTTATCTGCACCGAGCTGATGGCTGCTACACGTGAAAGTGCGTCGGCGTCCACGTTGTCTTTCGCGCTGACATGTTGGATGTCGGTGGTGAACTGTGCAATGAACGAGAGTTCGTTCTGCTGTACGGGCGGGAGTTTGTCGCGACGTTGAGAGAAGGCGTAGGTAAGGGGCTTGTGGTCTGTATAGATGGTGTAGTTCTGTGCTTCCAGAATATGGCGAAAGTGTTGCACTGCTTCGTATATCGCCAGAAGTTCTTGTAGTAGGCTGGCAAATTTGTCGGGGCGGTAGTCGTGGTTTAGTCAGTGGAACTGGCGGTTGAAGGGGTCGTTTTCTGAGCTGCGAGTTTCTTGGAGAAGAACGCCAAGGTATGCCAGGTGTTGTCCACGCGTTGCATGAGGGCGGCGCCGATGGCGAAGCTAGATGCGTCCGTGAAGAGTCCCAAGGGAGCGTCTGGCACGGGATGGGTTAGGAGTGGCGGTGCAGAGGGCGGCTTTGCATTCTCATGGAGGGGAGCCTGGTAGTCGGCTGCGTGTGGCAAGCAACGCCTGTAAAAGTTCAGCATGAAGAGGAAACGGCGAAAATCTTTAGCGGTGGTGGGTTGAGGGCAATTTTGCCGGCCCGAGATGCGTTCGGGCAAGGGCCGAGTTCCCTCTGATGAAACTTCGTGGCCGAGGAAGTGGACGACGGAAGCGCCTAGCGTACTTTTTTGGGTATTTATGAGTAGACTGTGGTCGTCGACGCGTTGGAACAGCAGACGAAGGTGGCTGTGGTGCTCTTCAGCGTCGCGGGAGAATACCAGTATGTCGTCAAGTTAAACGAAGCAGAAGTCGAGGCCGCGGACGACTTCGTCGATTAAGCGCTGAAAGGTTTGTCCAGCGTTCCTCAGGCCGAAGCTCATGAAGGGAAACTCGAACAAGCCAAAGGGAGTGATGATTGCGGTTTTTTCGGGACGTCAGCCGGATTGACGGGTATCTGTGAGTAGGCCTTCACCAAGTATAGTACGGAGAACACGTGGCAACTATGAATGCGATGGGCGAAGTCCTGTATGTGGTGGACGGGGTACCTGTCCGGGATGAAGCGCGCGTTGAGGGCACGGTAGTCCCCACAGGGCCGCCAGCCTTCGGTCTTCTTTGGGACAAGGTGAAGTGGCGAGGCCCATGGACCGTCAGAGCGGCGGGCGCTCCCTTCGCATAGCATGGCCTCGAACTCTGCTTTGGCTATGCGCATGCGGTCCGGGGCAAGATGACGGGCGCGGCAGAAAACCGGAGGGCCTGAAGTGGTCCGGATGTAGTGCACGGTGGTGTGCTGCACTTTGCGTGGCAGTCTGCTGGGGCCCGTCAATCGGGGAAATTCAGTGAGGATGGCGTGATACGGCGAATGATTGTCAACACTGAGTACGGTGATGCTTGGCTGTTGGGCGGTCGTTCGCTGGCCTGGTGTGGAATGTCCCGTTGTCCCGTCGATGGGGAGGTCGTTGCGGCAGTCCAGAAGGACGTTGTAGTGGGCCAGAAAGTCTGAGCCGATGATTGGCTCGGCGACGTCAGCGATGACAAAATTCCAGTGAAGGTCACGGCGTAAGTTTCTGAGCTGGATGTGCAGGCGGAGCGAGCCGTAGGTCTTGATTGTGGAGCGGTTTGGCGCACTGAGCTCGAAAGACGTAGGCGGACGGGGACCTTGAAGATGGGATCGCGGTAGCACAAATGTCGGAACCGCTGTCGAACAAGAAACTGCTGCTTCGTGATTTGGGTCAGTGCGAAGG